>NC_069503.1:341589435-341629435 GCF_027579735.1 Bombina bombina
GGGAGAGGGGAGAGAGCGCAAAAGCTAGGGGAGAGAGAGCAAAAAGAGAGGGGAGAGAGAGCAAAAGAGGGGTAGAGAGAGCAACAGATGGGGGAGAGACAGAGCAAAAGAGAGGGAGAGAGAGAGAGCAAAAGAGAGGTGGAAAGAGAGAGAGAGAGAGTAAAATAGAGGGGGAGAGAAAGAGCAAAAGAGAATGGGGGAGAGAGAGCAAAATAGATGGGGAGAGAGAGCAAAAGAGAGGGGGGAGAAAGAGAGCAAAAGAGAGGGGGAAAGAGAGAGCAAAAGAGAGGGGGGAGAGGGGAGAGAGTGAGAGACAGTAAAAGAGAAGGGGAAAGAGAGAGAGAGAGAGAGCAAAATAGAGTGGGAGAGAAAGAGCAAAACAGAGGGAGAGAGAGAGAGAGGAAAAGAGAGTGGGGGAGAGAGCAAAAGAGAGGGGGAGAGAGAGAGAGAGCAAAAGAGGGTGGAAGAGAGAGCAAAAGAGAGGGGGAGAAAGAGAGAAAGAGAGCGAGCAAAAGAGGAGAGAGAGAGAGTGCAAAAGAGAGGGGAGAGAGCGCAAAAGCTAGGGGAGAGAGAGCAAAAGAGAGGGGAGAGAGAGCAAAAGAGGGGTAGAGAGAGCAACAGATGGGGGAAAGACAGAGCAAAAGAGAGGGAGAGAGAGAGCAAAAGAGAGGTGGAAAGAGAGAGAGAGAGTAAAATAGAGGGGGAGAGAAAGAGCAAAAGAGAGTGGGAGAGAGAGCAAAAGAGAGGGGAAAAAGAGAGCGCAAAAGAGAGGGGGGGAGAGAGAGCAAAAGAGGGGGGAGAGAGAGCAAAAGAGGGGGAAGAGAGAGCAAAAGATGGGGGGAGAGAGCAAAAGAGGGGGGAGAGAGTAAAAGAGGGGGGAGAGAGAGAGAAAAAGAGAGGGAGAGAGCAAAAGAGAGGGGGGGAGAGAGTGCAAAAGAGAGGGGGAGAGAGAGAGCAAAAGAGGGGGAGAGAGAGAGCGAAAAAGAGTAGAGAGAGAGAGCAAAAGGGAGGCGGAGAGAGAGCACAAAAGAGAGGAGGGAGAGAGGGAGAGAGAGAGCACAAAAGAGGGGGAAGAGAGAGCAAAAAAGGGGGGGAGAGAGAGCAAAAGAGTAGGGGGAGAGAGAGCAAAAGAGTAGGGGGAGAGAGAAGGCAAAAGAGGGGGATAGAGAGCAAAAGAGGAGAGAGAAAGAGTGAGCAAAAGAGAGGGGAGAGAGAGCACAAAAGAGAGGGGGAGAGAGAGCAAAAGAGGGGGGAGAGAGAGAGCAAAAGAGGGGGGGAGAGAAAGCAAAAGAGGGGGGAGAGAGCAAAAGAGGGGGGAGAGAGAGAAAAAAAGAGGGAGAGAGCAAAAGAGAGGGGGAGAGAGAGAGAGTGCAAAAGGGGGAGAGAGAGCAAAAGAGGGGGAGAGAGAGAGCAAAAGAGGGGGAGAGAGAGTAATAAAGAGTAGAGAGAGAGCAAAAGAGAGGCGGGAGAGAGAGAGAGCACAAAAGAGAGGCGGGAGAGAGAGAGAGCACAAAAGAGAGGAGGGAGAGAGAGAGAGCACAAAAGAGGGGGGAAGAGAGAGCAAAAAAAGGGGGGGAGAGAGCAAAAGAGGGGGGAGAGAGCAAAAGAGAGGGGAGAGGGGAGAGAGAGAGAGAGAGCAAAATAGAGGCGGGAGAGAGAGCACAAAAGAGAGGAGGGAGAGAGAGAGCACAAAAGAGGGGGGAAGAGATAGCAAAAAAGGGGGGAGAGGGGAAAGAGAGAGAGAGAGAGAAAAATATAGGGGGAGAGAAAGAGCAAAACAGAGGGGGAGAGAGAGAGCAAAAGAGAGTGGGGGAGAGAGCAAAAGAGAGGGGGAAGAGAGAGAGAGCAATAGAGAGGGGAGAAGGAGAGAGAGAGAGCAAAAGAGGGGGAAGAGAGAGCAAAAAAGAGGGGAGAGAGAGAGCAAAAGAGAGTGGGAGAGAGAGCAAAAGAGAGTGGGAGAGAGTGAGCAAAAGATAGGGGGAAGAGAAAGAGAGAGCAAAAGGGGGAGGGAGAGCAAAAGAGGGGGAAGAGAGAGCAAAAGAAAAGCGAATGAGAGAGATAGAGAGTAAAAGAGAGGAAGGAGAGAGAGCAAAACAGAGGGGGAGAGAGAGCAAAAGAGAGTGGGGGAGAGAGAGCAAAATAGATGGGGAGAGAGAGAGAGCAAAAGAGAGGGGGGAGAAAGAGAGCAAAAGAGAGGGGGAAAGAGAGCAAAAGAGAGGGGGGAGAGGGGAGAGAGTGAGAGACAGTAAAAGAGAAGGGGAAAGAGAGAGAGAGAGAGAGAGAGAGAGAGAGAGCAAAATAGAGTGGGAGAGAAAGAGCAAAACAGAGGGAGAGAGAGAGAGGAAAAGAGAGTGGGGGAGAGAGCAAAAGAGAGGGGGAGAGAGAGAGAGAGCAAAAGAGGGTGGAAGAGAGAGCAAAAGAGAGGGGGAGAGAGAGAGAAAGAGAGCGAGCAAAAGAGGAGAGAGAGTGAGTGCAAAAGAGAGGGGAGAGAGCGCAAAAGCTAGGCGAGAGAGAGCAAAAGAGAGGGGAGAGAAAGCAAAAGAGGGGTAGAGAGAGCAACAGATGGGGGAGAGAGAGAGCAAAAGAGAGGGAGAGAGAGAGCAAAAGAGAGGTGGAAAGAGAGAGAGAGAGAGAGCAAAAGAGAGGGTGGGAGAGAGATAGAGCGCAAAAGAGGGGGTAGAAAGATCAAAAGAGAGGGGGTAAGAGAGAGCAAAAGAGAGGGGGAAAGAGAGAGCAAAAGAGAGGGGGGAGAGTGAGAGAGAGTAAAAGAGAAGGGGAAAGAAAGAGAGAGAGAGCAAAATAGAGGGGGAGAGAAAGAGCAAAACAGAGGGAGAGAGAGAGAGAGAGAGAGAGAGAGAGGAAAAGAGAGTGGGGGAGAGAGCAAAAGAGAGGGGGAGAGAGAGAGCAAAAGAGGGGGGAAGAGAGAGCAAAAGAGAGGAGGAGAGAGAGAGAAAGAGAGCGAGCAAAAGTGGGGAGAGAGTGAGCTCAAAAGAGAGGGGAGAGAGCGCAAAAGCTAGGGGAGAGAGCGCAAAAGAGAGGGGAGAGAGAGCAAAAGAGAGGGGAGAGAGAGCAAAAGATGGGTAAAGAGAGCAACAGAGGGGGGAGAGAGAGAGCAAAAGAGAGGGAGAGAGAGAAAGCAAAAGAGAGGGGGAGAGAAAGCTAAAGAGGGGGAGAGAAAGCACAAAAGAGAGGTGGAAAGAGAGAGAGAGAGCAAAAGAGAGGGGGGAGAGAGATAGAGCGCAAAAGCGGGGGGAGAAAGAGCAAAAGACAGGGGGAGAGAAAGAGGGCAAAAGAGAGGGGGAGAGAAATCAAAAAAGAGTGGGAGAGAGAGCAAAAGAGAGTGAGAGAGAGAGCAAAAGAGATGGGTGAGAGGGAGCAAAAGAGAATGGGAGAGAAAGAGCAAAAGAGAGAAGGGGGCGAGAGAGCAAAAGAGAGGAGGGCAAGAGAGAGCAAAAGAAAGGAGGGTGGAAGAGAGCAAAAGAATGGAGGGCGAGAGAGAGCAAAAGAGAGGAGGGAGAGAGAGCAAAATAGAGGGGGAGAGAAAGAGCAAAACAGAGGGAGAGAGAGAGAGAGAGAGAGAGAGAGAGAGAGAGAGAGAGAGAGAGAGAGAGAGAGAGAGAGAGAGAGAGAGAGAGAGAGAGAGGAAAAGAGAGTGGGGGAGAGAGCAAAAGAGAGGGGGAGAGAGAGAGCAAAAGAGGGGGGAAGAGAGAGCAAAAGAGAGGAGGAGAGAGAGAGAAAGAGAGCGAGCAAAAGTGGGGAGAGAGTGAGCTCAAAAGAGAGGGGAGAGAGCGCAAAAGCTAGGGGAGAGAGCGCAAAAGAGAGGGGAGAGAGAGCAAAAGAGAGGGGAGAGAGAGCAAAAGATGGGTAAAGAGAGCAACAGAGGGGGGAGAGAGAGAGCAAAAGAGAGGGAGAGAGAGAAAGCAAAAGAGAGGGGGAGAGAAAGCTAAAGAGGGGGAGAGAAAGCACAAAAGAGAGGTGGAAAGAGAGAGAGAGAGCAAAAGAGAGGGGGGAGAGAGATAGAGCGCAAAAGCGGGGGGAGAAAGAGCAAAAGACAGGGGGAGAGAAAGAGGGCAAAAGAGAGGGGGAGAGAAATCAAAAAAGAGTGGGAGAGAGAGCAAAAGAGAGTGAGAGAGAGAGCAAAAGAGATGGGTGAGAGGGAGCAAAAGAGAATGGGAGAGAAAGAGCAAAAGAGAGAAGGGGGCGAGAGAGCAAAAGAGAGGAGGGCAAGAGAGAGCAAAAGAAAGGAGGGTGGAAGAGAGCAAAAGAATGGAGGGCGAGAGAGAGCAAAAGAGAGGAGGGAGAGAGAGCAAAAGAGAGGAGGGGGAGAGAGTGCAAAAGAGGAGGGCAAGAGAGAGCAAAAGAGAGGAGGGAGAGAGCGAGAGCAAAAGAGGGAGGGAGAGAGAGCAAAAGAGAGGGGAGAGAGAGAGCAAAAGAGAGGAGGGAGAGAGAGAGTGCAAAAGAGGGAGGAGAGAGAGCAAAACAGGAGAGAGAGAGAGAGAGAGAGAGAGAGAGAGAGAGAGAGAGAGAAAGAGAGAGCGAGAGCGCAAAACAGAGGAGGAGAATAAGAGAGCAAAAGAGGGGGGAGAAAGAGAAAAAGAGAGAGGGAGAGAGAGCAAAATAGAGGGGGAGAGAGAGAGAGAGCAAAAGAGAGGGGGGGAGAGAGAGACAGTGCAAAAGAGGGGGAGAGAGAGAGCAAACGAGGGGGGAGAGAAAGCTAAAGAGGGGGGAGAGAGCAAAGAGGGGAGAGAGAGCAAAAAAGGGGGAGAGAGAAAAAAAGAGGGGGAGAGAGAGTGCAAAAGAGGGTGAGAGAGAGCGCAAAAGAGGGGGAGAGAGAGAGCAAAAGATATATATGATTACATATAGGTATAGATATATACTGATATATATATATATACTTGCCTAGATGTGCTTATTACCTATGCAATAATTTCTATTGATTTACTTTTGCGATATTGAGGATTTTAATCTCATGCTCTAATCTCCACCATAATTATAATGAATTTTGCCCTGGAATGAGCTTTACCTAGCAGCAATCAAAATTATATCTACTGCTGATTAGTTCTAATAAGAATGAAACAGCTGTCCAGTAGTGATTTTTGTATTTGCTGCACTTACCCCATTAGGGGACCGTTGTGTGTTAACACAGTATTTGAAGCAAAAAGTCTGAGATATTGCATATCTAATTTGCATACCCAGAATCCTCTGGTGTATTGGTAACAATGTATATGGAGTTTTTTGGGTGAAGGCAGGCAGGGATACTTGCCTAGATGTGCTAATTACTACGCAATAATTTCTATTGATTTATATTTATAGATATACAGGAATATATATTTAAAAAGACAAAGAACATATTCCCTTATGTGAAGAACACTGGAATGTGAAATATTTACATTAAATACATGGGGCAGATTTATCAAGCTGCTTGCTCTGTCCAATGTTTTCCGCTCACCGGAAACATAAGTTAAGAAGCAGCGGTCGTAAGACCGCTGCTCCTTAACTCATCTGCCACCTCTGAGATGACGGACTGCAATCATCCCGCTCAGATACAATCGAGATGATTGACACCACCTGCTTGCAGCCAATGTTAAATGCTGACATCGTATAAGGTCGTCATTTAGCGATGTCAGGCGAACATGATTCACTACAGCATATCATGCCTGCCCGCCATATAATAATTCAGCCCCATAGTGCTCAATTATGAGTAGCACACTATCATATTGTTTTTTTTTTGTCATTTGCACGCAAGTTAAATTCTACCTGTATTACAAGTTGAAAGTGTAAGCACAATCACAATTTACGCTAGAATAATTACGTCTTCAGAGCTCTGGTTAACTGTTACGCGAGTCAAAAAAGTATCACAAAACACATCAGAAATGCATTTAAAAGTATAGTTATACTCATAACAACACTATCTAATAAAAATAATTTTTAAAAAAAATTAGCAATAAAAGGTTATAAGGGCTCAAACATAATGATGTCATGTGTTAGAAAAAAGAGGGCCAAAAGTGCTTTTACATAGGGATCCATAGGAACATAGGCATATATAGCTATACAGTACTGTGTAAAAGTCTTAGGCCACCATTAGATTTGTGGTTTTAGCAAAGTTTAATGACCATCCATATTTATTTTTCTGTCTCTTTATTAAGATACAAACAGAAAATACAGGAAATATGTACACAAAATATAAAGAACACAATTTTCAGAACAAAATGGCTTCCTCAGTCAAAAGTCAGTATTTAGTGTGACCTGCCTTTTGAGGAGACTGTCCTGTCTTCTTGTATATTGTACCAGGCTTCTTACAGCACTTCCCAGAGTTCTTCTTTAGATTTAGATTATCTTATTTCTTTCTCTGTCCAGGTGATCCCATACTGCTTCTTTAATATTTAGGTCTGGAGTCTCTGGAGGCCAGTCCATGACTGTCAGTGTTTTATCAGCTGGTTTTCTCTCCAAATTGTATTAGCAGTGTGTTTTCATGCTGAAAAATAAAACCATTCCCAATCAGACGCTTTCCAGAAGGAATGCCATGATGAATTACAACCTGTCTGTACTTTTCAGCATTCATGATCCCATTAATTCAGACAATATTGCCAACACCACTGGCAGAAATGCAGTCCCAAACCAGGACAGACCCTCCATCATGTTTCACTGATGGCTGCAAGCACTCATTCTTCCATCTCTTCAACTGTCCTCACATATTGTCGACGATTGGACCCAAAAATGTCAAACTTGGATTCAGCACTCCATAACACTCTTTCCACTGATCTTCACTCCAATCTTTGTGAGCTTTAGCATATCTTAGCTTTTTTACCCTGTTCCCCTTCTGAAAAAGTGGTTTCTTGGTTGCTACCCTTCCACAAACATTATTCCTGATCAAGCTTCTTCAGACTGTAGAAGGGTCAACTTGGCATCCAGACGAAGCTGCCAGATGCTGAGTCAGGTCCTTGCTGGTCTTCTTCTGGTCTCTCAAAGTTTTTTTGTCCTTCCAGTCCTTTTTTTGTCCTTGACCTCTCCAGATTCTTCAAATTTCTTTATAACAGCTTGAATATCACATCTTGAGTATCCAGTTTGTTTGCTGATTTCCCTTTGAGAGTTGCCTTGCTAATGTAAAAGTATGATTTTATGTCTGTCAAATGCTGTGATCTTTGGCATTTTGAATGGAATGATGTAATTGAAAGTTATTCTTATTAGCAAGTCTTGCAAAAACCTGGTGTAACAGATCTTTTCACTGCAGTCATTTTGACATGCAATAATATATTCCATTACATTTAGGTTAACGAGAGCCAGGTTCCTGCTATTGCTCAAGTGTAAGGGGAGGTCACACTAAATACTTGCCACTTTAGCCTATAGAAGCATTTTTTTCTGTTTTTTAATACTGCTTATAAATATCCTGTATTTTCTGGTTGTATTCTAATAAAGAGACTGAGAAATAATTATATATAGTCATTATACCATTGCTAAAACAACAAATCTAATGGTGGTCTAAGTCTTTTGCACAGCACCTTATATATATATATACATATATATATATATATATATATATATATAAACACATACATACATACACACATGTATTTCTATACATATGTATATGTGTATTTATATGTGAATATATGTATTTACAAACACATATACACATATAAATACAGATATACATATGTATACAAATACATACATATATCTCATTGCAATATTGCACCGTGTTTGTGCGAGCGGGTGGCTGCTATTTATTTTTGTTCAAGACGAGTCTCCATTAAAGTCCATGGGGGAATACGATCCTGTGTTCGCCCCTTTTTTTTTTACAACCAAGAGAGCGCAAAAATTTTACTTGCGGCCTGAAATTGGTGCGTAACTGTGCACACAATGGTAAAAAAAAGTTGAGCGCAGATAATGCACTCCTGGAAGCACTAATCTGTGTTCCACTTATCATCTAGGCCATAGTTAAACACTTTATTAATCCCTTAACGACCAGCATCGTACCCTGATCGTTGGTGGGTGGGAGCAGCTGCAGGGAGGCGGGTGGGCGGCCCATCGCTGGACTAGTTCCAGGTTGCTGTGCCAGGAAGGGGGGTGGGAGCGCATAAGGGGGGACAGGAGCATGCACGTGAAGGGGGGCATGTTCACGCGACTGATCACCAGTCCGGCAGTCCCAGGTACTGCCTAAGGGAGATGGTGAGGGAGAGGTAGGGGGGAAATAATTGATTTAAAATTGATCTGGGAGGGGGAGGGGGGAGGATATTGAGGGGGCAGCTACACTATGGAAAAATGGGATACAAAAATAAAAATAAGCAAATATTTAAGAAACTGGGTACTGGCAGATGGGGGGATGAAGAGGGGGATTGTTAAGAGAGCTGTTTGTGGGGGTATCTAGAGGTTGGGGGGTTAGGGGGAACCTACACTGCAGAAACTAATTATATACATCTGAAAAAAATGCTTTAAAAAAAAAAGTCTTTTATTTTAGTACTGGCAGACTTTCTGCCAGTACTTAAGATGGTGGTGGCAATTGTGGGATCGGGGAGGGAAGAGAGCTGTTTGAGAGGGGTCAGGGAGGGATCAGGGAGGGATCAGGGGGCGGGATGTGTCAGATGGGAGGCTGATCTCTACACTAAAGTTAAAATGAACCCTACAAGCTACCTAATTAACCCCTTAACTACTGGGCATAATACAAGTGTCGTGCGTAGCGGAAGTTAGCGGCCTTCTAATTACCAGAAAACAATGCCAAAGCCATATATGCCTGCTATTTCTGAACAAAGGAGATCCCAGAGAAGCATTTGCAACCATTTGTGCCATGATTGCACTAACTGTTTGTAATGAATTTCAGTGAGAAACCTAAAATTGTGAAAAAGTGAACGATTTGTTTTATTTGATCGCATTTGGCGGTAAAATGGTGGCATGAAATATAACAAAATGGGCCTTGATCAATACTTTGGGTTGTCTGCTACACTACACTAAAGCTAACATTAACCCTACAAGCTCCCTATGAGAAGCATTTACAACCATTTGTGCCATAATTGGACAAGCTATTTGTAAATAATTTCAGTGAGAAACCTAAAGTTTGTGAAAAAGTTAGTGAAAAAGTGAACGATTATTTTTATTTGATTGCATTTGCAAATGAAATGGTGGCATTAAATATACCAAAATGGGTCTAGATCAATACTTTGGGTTGTCTACTAAAAAAAAATATACATGTCAAGGGATATTTAGGGATTCCTGACAAATATCAGTGTTCCAATGTAACTATCGCTAATTTTGAAAAAAAATAATGGTTTGGAAATAGCAAAGGGCTACTTGTATTTATTGCCCTATAACTTGCAAAAAAAGCAAAGAACATGTAAACATTGGGTATTTCTAAACTCAGGACAAAATTTAGAAATTATTTAGCATGGGTGTTTTTTGGTGGTTGTAGATGTGTAACAGATTTTGGGTGTCAAAGTTAGAAAAAGTGTGTTTTTTTAATGTTTTCATCATATTTTATAAAAATTTTTATAGTAAATTATAAGCTATAATGAAAATAATGGTATCTTTAGAAAGTCCATTTAATGGTGAGAAAAACTGTATATAATATGTGTGGGTACAGTAGATGAGTAAGAGGAAAATTACAGCTAAACACAAACACTGCAGAAATGTAAAAATAGCCCGGGTCCTTGAAGGGACAGTCTACCTGTAACATATGTCAGCCTAATGTCACCATCCCTTTAAGACTTCCTTCCCTGACTGCTGCTTTTGGGCAGTATTACATTCAGCTTGCTTGCCTGCCTGATTAATCATTCATGCACCTGATTACCTCAGCCTCTTTTTAAGTCTTCTCAGGCCTAATGTGCTTTGCATTAACTTTGAAGTTGTGATCCTGAATAGAGGTCTGTGACTGTTTTCTGCATGAATTTAACAACGTATCCAAGCTTCAGCATTTTCTATTACCTATGCTTAAAATCATCAAATCGCAAGTATCCAAATAATTTCATTCTGTTTCCTGGACTCTGCTACTTAACAAACTCTGAACTTTATTATAAATCACAAGTATGCTTTTGGTTATCGTCACTCTCTAATTACAACAGCATCTTACTCAGAACTTTATAACTATTTCTCTGCTACAAGTTGTCATTGCTTAAATATCCTGCTGCAAATATGTTAACATATTCAGAACTCTGCATCTATATGTTCAGTTAAAAGCTTTCATGTGATTCTCCAATATATGTACAAACAGTAATTGATGCCTTAAACTTAACTTTCACCTGTGCTGCTCTGCTAATTACTGACATACAGCTCTATATAATATTATATACTGTGAACCTGCAACAAACCTAGTTTGCATATATATGCACAAACAGTAATTAATGCCTAAACTTGCAGCTTGTCTAAATACCTGTGCAGCTGTGCTTAACTCTGACATACAGCTTTATATAATATTATGTACTGTGAACCTACAACAAACCTTAGTTTGTATCAAAGTGTCAATCTTTTACCAGTTTACTCTGAAGCCTGAACATTCCACATTGCTATATTTTCCACTCATTGAATCCTGCAGCTACTCCTATTAACTAACTATAAGTCACAGTGAAGCCAGATTATATTGTATACAAATGTTGCACTCCATTAAATCTTCAATAACTTCTAGCAACTATGAATCACAGAATATCATCTATCCACGTCCAGGATACTCTTCCCCGGGTCAGGGGTCAGTGTCTTCAAATCCCTACCACTGCCCCGAGGGTCTGTGTCCTGAGCGCATGTACACCGGATCATGACACAACCATAGAATTGTTATTGTTTTTAAAGATAGATAATCCCTTTTATTACCCATTCCCAAGTTTTGCATAACCAACACAGTTATATACGTTTTACCTCTGTGATGACCTTGTATCTAGGAACCTTCTTCCAGCCCCCTGATCACATGACTGTGACTGTTTATTATCTATTGACTTGCATTTAGCTTTGTGTTGTGCTGGGAAATAAATTGAAAAATGTCCTTGTCCTTAAGAGGTTAAAAATTAATAATGCATAAAAATGATTTTACATGTTTGTAGTTACTTAGCTGCAAAGGGCTCCAATGCACTTATATACTGTATATGTGCATATATTTATACATATGTATTTATGCGTTTATATGCGTTTTACTGTATATTTACTGAACATATTTAGCATTCCAATGTTCTTCACTTACAGGATAATGTCCTTTTTATTCTTAAATAGATTTTTTTTTATATGTGTGTATATACTGTACCTATACCTGCATATCTATTCCTATATATATATATATATATGTTTATAGATATGTATATTACATGAACAGTATAAGATATTTATAGAAATATATATTTAATAATAAAACGTACATTATTTTCTATGTGAAGAACTTAGGAATGTAAAAACATAATGTATGCTTACCTGATAAATTCCTTTCTCCTGTAGTGTAGTCAGTCCACGGGTCATCCATTACTTATGGGATATTAACTCCTCCCCAACAGGAAGTGCAAGAGGATCACCCAAGCAGAGCTGCTATATAGCTCCTCCCCTCTACGTCACACCCAGTCATTCGACCGAAAACCAAACGAGAAAGGAGAAACTATAGGGTGCAGTGGTGACTGGAGTATAATTTAAAATTTAGATCAGCCATAAAAAACAGGGCGGGCCGTGGACTGACTACACTACAGGAGAAAGGAATTTATCAGGTAAGCATAAATTATGTTTTCTCCTGTTAAGTGTAGTCAGTCCACGGGTCATCCATTACTTATGGGATACCAATACCAAAGCTAAAGTACACGGATGACGGGAGGGACAGGCAGGATCTTTATACGGAAGGAACCACTGCCTGAAGAACCTTTTCTCCCAAAAACAGCCTCCGAAGAAGCAAAAGTGTCAAATTTGTAAAATTTGGAAAAAGTATGAAGAGAAGACCAAGTTGCAGCCTTGCAAATCTGTTCAACAGAGGCCTCATTCTTAAAGGCCCAAGTGGAAGCCACAGCTCTAGTAGAATGAGCTGTAATCCTTTCAGGAGGTTGCTGTCCAGCAGTCTCATAGGCTAAACGTATTATGCTACGAAGCCAAAAGGACAGAGAAGTAGCAGATGCTTTTTGACCTCTCCTCTGTCCAGAATAAACGACAAACAGGGAAGAAGTTTGGCGAAAATCTTTAGTTGCCTGTAAATAAAATTTCAGGGCACGGACTACGTCTAGATTGTGCAGAAGTCGTTCCTTCTTTGAAGAAGGGTTAGGGCACAATGATGGAACAACAATCTCTTGATTGATATTCTTGTTAGTGACTACCTTAGGTAAGAACCCAGGTTTAGTACGCAGAACTACCTTATCTGAATGAAAAATCAGATAAGGAGAATCACAATGTAAGGCTGATAACTCAGAGACTCTACGAGCCGAGGAAATAGCCATTAAAAACAGAACTTTCCAAGATAACAGCTTGATATCAATGGAATGAAGGGGTTCAAACGGAACCCCCTGTAAAACGTTAAGAACTAAGTTTAAACTCCACGGTGGAGCTACAGTCTTAAACACAGGCTTAATCCTAGCCAAAGCCTGACATAAAGCCTGAACGTCTGGAACTTCTGACAGACGTTTGTGTAAAAGGATGGACAGAGCTGAGATCTGTCCCTTTAAGGAACTTGCAGATAAACCCTTTTCTAAACCTTCTTGTAGAAAAGACAATATCCTAGGAATCCTAACCTTACTCCATGAGTAACTCTTGGATTCGCACCAGTGTAAGTATTTACGCCATATCTTATGGTAAATCTTCCTGGTAACAGGTTTCCTAGCCTGTATTAAGGTATCAATTACTGACTCCGAAAATCCACGCTTTGATAAAATCAAGCGTTCAATTTCCATGCAGTCAGCTTCAGAGAAATTAGATTTTGATGTTTGAAAGGACCCTGAATTAGAAGGTCCTGTCTCAGAGGCAGAGACCAAGGTGGACAGGATGACATGTCCACTAGATCTGCATACCAGGTCCTGCGTGGCCACGCAGGCGCTATTAGAATCACTGATGCTTTCTCCTGTTTGATCCTGGCAATCAAACGAGGAAGCATCGGGAAGGGTGGAAACACATAAGCCATCCTGAAGGTCCAAGGTGCTGTCAAAGCATCTATCAGGACCGCTCCTGGGTCCCTGGACCTGGACCCGTAACAAGGAAGCTTGGCGTTCTGGCGAGACGCCATGAGATCCATATCTGGTTTGCCCCAACGACGAAGTATTTGGGCAAAGACCTCCGGATGAAGTTCCCACTCCCCCGGATGAAAAGTCTGGCGACTTAGGAAATCCGCCTCCCAGTTCTCCACTCCTGGGATGTGGATCGCTGACAGGTGGCAAGAGTGAGACTCTGCCCAGCGAATTATCTTTGATACTTCCATCATCGCTAGGGAACTCCTTGTCCCTCCCTGATGGTTGATGTAAGCCACAGTCGTGATGTTGTCCGACTGAAACCTGATGAACCTCAGAGTTGCTAACTGAGGCCAAGCCAGAAGGGCATTGAGAACTGCTCTCAATTCCAGAATGTTTATTGGAAGGAGACTCTCCTCTTGAGTCCATGATCCCTGAGCCTTCAGGGAATTCCAGACAGCGCCCCAACCTAGTAGGCTGGCGTCTGTTTTCCAGTCTGGCCTGCTGAAGGGCATCCCCCTGGACAGATGTGGCCGAGAAAGCCACCATAGAAGAGAATCTCTGGTCTCTTGATCCAGATTCAGCATAGGGGACAAATCTGAGTAATCCCCATTCCACTGACTTAGCATGCACAATTGCAGTGGTCTGAGATGCAGGCATGCAAAAGGAACTATGTCCATTGCCGCTACCATTAAGCCGATTACCTCCATGCATTGAGCCACTGACGGGTGTTGAATGGAATGAAGGACACGGCAAGCATTTAGAAGCTTTGTTAACCTGTCCTCTGTCAGGTAAATTTTCATTTCTACAGAATCTATAAGAGTCCCCAAGAAGGGAACTCTTGTGAGTGGTAAGAGAGAACTCTTCTCCTCGTTCACTTTCCACCCATGCGACCTTAGAAATGCCAGTACTAACTCTGTATGAGACTTGGCAGTTTGGAAGCTTGATGCTTGTATCAGAATGTCGTCTAGGTACGGAGCTACCGAAATTCCTCGCGGTCTTAGTACCGCCAGAAGAGAGCCCAGAACCTTTGTAAAGATTCTTGGAGCCGTAGCCAACCCGAAGGGAAGAGCTACAAACTGGTAATGCCTGTCTAGGAAGGCAAACCTTAGATACCGGTAATGTTCTTTGTGAATCGGTATGTGAAGGTAAGCATCCTTTAAATCCACTGTGGTCATGTACTGACCTCTTTGGATCATGGGTAAGATTGTCCGAATAGTTTCCATTTTGAACGATGGAACTCTTAGGAATTTGTTTAGGATCTTTAAATCCAATATTGGTCTGAAGGTTCCCTCTTTTTTGGGAACCACAAACAGATTTGAGTAAAACCCTTGTCCGTGTTCCGACCGCGGAACTGGGTGGATCACTCCCATTAGTAAAAGGTCTTGTACACAGCGTAGAAACGCCTCTTTCTTTATCTGGTTTGTTGACAACCTTGAAAGGTGAAATCTCCCTTGTGGAGGAGAAGCTTTGAAGTCCAGAAGATATCCCTGAGATATGATCTCCAACGCCCAGGGATCCTGGACATCTCTTGCCCAAGCTTGGGCGAAGAGAGAGAGTCTGCCCCCACTAGATCCGTTTCCGGATCGGGGGCCCTCACTTCATGCTGTCTTAGGGGCAGCAGCAGGTTTTCTGGCCTGCTTGCCCTTGTTCCAGGTCTGGTTAGGTTTCCAGCCTTGTCTGTAGCGAGCAACAGCTCCTTCCTGTTTTGGAGCAGAGGAAGTGGATGCTGCTCCTTCCTTGAAGTTATGAAAGGCACGAAAATTAGACTGTCTAGCCCTAGGTTTGGCTCTGTCTTGAGGCAGGGCATGGCCTTTACCTCCCGTAATATCAGCGATAATTTCTTTCAAACCGGGCCCGAATAAAGTCTGCCCCTTGAAAGGTATGTTAAGTAATTTAGATTTAGAAGTTACATCAGCTGACCAGGATTTTAGCCACAGCGCTCTGCGTGCCTGAATGGCGAATCCGGAATTCTTAGCCGTAAGTTTAGTTAAATGTACTACGGCATCAGAAATAAATGAATTAGCTAGCTTAAGGGTTTTAAGCTTGTGTGTAATCTCATCTAATGGCGCTGAGTCAAGGGTCTCTTCCAGAGACTCAAACCAAAATGCTGCCGCAGCCGTGACAGGCGCAATGCATGCAAGGGGTTGCAATATAAAACCTTGTTGAACAAACATTTTCTTAAGGTAACCCTCTAACTTTTTATCCATTGGATCTGAAAAGGCACAGCTATCCCCCACCGGGATAGTGGTACGCTTAGCTAAAGTAGAAACTGCTCCCTCCACCTTAGGGACCGTTTGCCATAAGTCCCGTGTGGTGGCGTCTATTGGAAACATTTTTCTGAATATAGGAGGGGGTGAGAAAGGCACACCGGGTCTATCCCACTCCTTAGTAACAATTTCAGTAAGTCTCTTAGGTATAGGAAAAACGTCAGTACTCGTCGGTACCGCAAAATATTTATCCAACCTACACATTTTCTCTGGGATTGCAACTGTGTTACAATCATTCAGAGCCGCTAACACCTCCCCTAGCAATACACAGAGGTTTTCCAGCTTAAACTTAAAATTTGAAATGTCTGAATCCAGTTTATTTGGATCAGATCCGTCACCCGCAGAATGAAGCTCTCCGTCCTCATGTTCTGCAAACTGTGACGCAGTATCAGACATGGCCCTAGCATTATCAGCGCACTCTGTTCTCACCCCAGAGTGATCTCGTTTACCCCTAAGTTCTGGCAATTTAGACAAAACTTCAGTCATAACATTAGCCATGTCTTGTAGAGTGATTTGTAATGGCCGCCCTGATGTACTTGGCGTTACAATATCACGCACCTCCTGAGCGGGAGATGCAGGTACTGACACGTGAGGCAAGTTAGTCGGCATAACTTCCCCCTCGCTGTCTGGTGAATGTTGCTTAACATGTACAGATTGACTTTTATTTAAAGTAGCATCAAGGCAATTAGTACATAAATTTCTATTGGGCTCCACCTTGGCTTTTGAACATATTGCACAAAGAGATTCCTCTGTGTCAGACATGTTTAACAAACTAGCAATTAGACTAGCAAGCTTGGAAATACTTTTCAACTAAATTTACAAGCAATATGCAAAACGTTACTGTGCCTTTAAGAAGCACAGAAAAACTGTCACGGTTGAATAACAATGAACCGGATTAGTTATAGAGACCAAATTTTCACAGTAAAAGCATAAATTTAGCAAAGGATTGCACACATAAGCAATGGATGATTAACCCTTAATATCAGAAAAAACGTATAACAATTGAAAATATAAGCGTTTTTATCACAGTCAAAGCACAGTCTCACAGGTCTGCTGTGAGTGATTACCTCCCTCAAAACTAGTTTTGAAGACCCCTGAGCTCTGTGGAGACGTCCTGGATCATGCAGGGAGAAAAAGACAGACTGTGACTGAATTTCTGATGCGTAGTAAAAGCGCCAAAATAGGCCCCTCCCACTCACAATACAACAGTGAGGGAAGCTCAGTAAACTGTTTTAAATTAAAACAAACGACAGCCATGTGGAAAATAATGCCCAAAACAATTTTTCACCAAGTACCTCAGATAATTAAACGATTTAACATGCCAGCAAACGTTTAAAATCTAATTTATGAAATGTCATTAAAAGCCTGCTGCTAGTCGTTCACACTGCAAGTTAGGCTAAAAGTTATATGCATACAGTATTTTCCCAGTGAAGTGCCATTCCCCAGAAATACTTAAGTGTAAACATACATACATATCAGCCTGATACCAGTTGCTACTACTGCATTTAAGGCTGTACTTACATTACATCGGTATTAGCAGTATTTTCTCAGTCAATTCCATTCCTTAGAAAATAATATACTGCAACATACCTCTTTGCAGGTGAACCTGCCCGCTGTCCCCTGATCTGAAGTTACCTTACTCCTCAGAATGGCCGAGAACAGCAAATGGATCTTAGTTACGTCCGCTAAGATCATACAAGAAAAACTCAGGTAGATTCTTCTTCAAATTCTGCCTGAGAAGAAAAACAACACACTCCGGTGCCGTTTTAAAATAACAAACTTTTGACTGAAGATATAAAAACTAAGTTTAATCACCACAGTCCTATCTATTAGTTGGGTGCAAGAGAATGACTGGGTGTGACGTAGAGGGGAGGAGCTATATAGCAGCTCTGCTTGGGTGATCCTCTTGCACTTCCTGTTGGGGAGGAGTTAATATCCCATAAGTAATGGATGACCCGTGGACTGACTACACTTAACAGGAGAAATATGCATTTTGTGCATTATGTTTCTCAATTTAGATCTTAACGCGGTCGGTTTAGTGCACATGAGAACTTAGTATTCTTAAGGCGCGTTATGGAAATTTTACATATAAAACATTAATAAAAAGGTATATAAATTGTTAAAAAGTAATAAACATACTGTAAAATATTCTAAATAATCCATAGAATATATCTAAATATATTACAGTATGTTTATTCATTTTTAATAATTTATATACATTTTTATTCAATTGCGCTCAAGCGAACAAGTGGTAAACCTGATATCGCTCGCATGTTGCAGTTAGCGTGTCTATATTAATCTGGCCCTATTTATGTATATGTATGTATGTATGACTTTTGTATAACAGAACAGTGCAATTTTATTTCCAAATGAGTTCAACAATGAAATAAATGTCGACGTTTCGACCCCATTGTCGGCCTTTTTCAAGACAAATATGATATATGTGATGCAACGAGCATCGCTCACAGCGGCATGCAAGCTAGTTTCCCAACAAAACAGAGCTTGCATGCTGCTGTGAGTGATGCTCGTCGTTCTGTTACAAAAGTCCTGTGAATGCCCTCCTTCAATTTAAATATATATATATATATATATATACACAAAATCGTGTTCCTAAAAAGAAAAAGACACACCAAAAGTTAAAAACACACTTAAATAATTTACACCTAGATTACAAATTATGCACGCTATAGGGAAATTAATGAATGCAAGAAGAGTTGCGTTATTCAATCCCCTATAGCGCAGCCATTACAAGTTTTTCAAAACCCGGCTTTTGCGTGCGATATGGGGTTTTTAAGCTCCATACCGCACACAAAACAAGCACTGTTTTGACTTGCTTGTGCACGCTTTCCTCATAGACTTCAATGGGGAGAACGGGTCAGAATAAAGTCTAACACTTGTGATCGCGGAAAGAAAAGCTTCGTAACGCAGCCCCATTGATGTCTATGGGGAAAAAGAAACTAACGTTTAAACCTAATACCCTAACATAAACCCCACGTCTAAACACCCCTAATCTGCCACCCCCAACATCGCCGAAACCTACCTAAAGTTATTAACCCCTAATCTGCCGCTCCCGATATCGCCGCCATTCAGATAAAGCTATTAACCCCTAATCTGCCGCTCCTGATATCGCGCCACTATAATAAAGTTATTAACCCCCGCCGGGATGAAGATTGAAGAGGCCGTCTGGATGAAGACTTCTCGCCGGCTGGATGAAGATCGTTCAAGCGGGACTTCAAAAACTGTAAGTGGATCTTCGGGGGTTAGTTTATTTACCTTACACCTTCATTGCAGATAGCGATACTGCTTTTAACATTCCGCCAAGTGTGGAGAACCCTTACTTCCCACAGTGAAGTACAGTAAAACGCCTTGTGGCGAGACTGCCTTCTAACAGTGATTTTGTCCCTTTAGAACATTTCACCTGCAATCTCATTTGTGATTTGGATACCTTTATAACATAGCACTATTGTGACAATCCTTTCAGCATTGGGCCTTTAGAGTTCTGTTTGTCAAAAAGTGTTAAAGAAACAGGTTTTCCTTTGGGCATGATGGTAGCATTTGAAAATGACAAAGTTTATAAAAAGGACATGAAACCAATTGTAAACAATTTTCTAATTTACTTCTGTGATTTAATTTGCTTTATTCTTTTGGTATCCTAGGTAAGTTCAGGAGCTGGAAGCTAGTTGTTGATTGGTGGCTGCATATATATGCCTATTTTAATAGGCTTTTACTGATGTGTTCAGCTAGCTCCCAGTAGTGCATTGTTTCTCCTTCAATAACAGATACCAAGAGAATGAAGCCAAATTGATAATAAAAGTAAATTGGAAAGTTATTTAAAACTGTATGTTCTATCTGAATCATGAAAGACAAATTTTGGGTATTATGTCCCTTTAACATTTACTGAGGTACCGGCAATGGCTGTAGAACAATGAAGGATTCTGGAACACTAGGCAGGTATAGCCCAGATCTCAACCAGATGGACAGTTGCACTGCAGCACAAAATCAGAAGACAAAAGTCCAAATACTAGCAAAGAAATCAGGTACCAGGTTGGATAGCCTGTGTGCTAGTCTGGTATGCCTTGGACCAAACTGTGCATACAACAGAACTCTAAAAAAAAAATCAGTATTTTGCCAGAAGAAGCTTTCTAAAAACTCTATAAAATAAATTTAATTTTAGTTTCAGATTAAATTAGCTTTCTCAGATCATCGTAGCTTCCAAATAACATAATGTGATAAGATTTAAAGGTTTAAAATAACATTTACCAAGATTACAAGTTTTGCATTACGGTACGGTGCGGCTATACCGCTGAAAAATTGGCCATTGCGCGTGGAATGGCAGGTTGCTGCAATATCACTATTCCACAAGCATTTTAGCCTGTAATGCAACAATCAATTCCGCACTCAAAAATTGACTTTTGAGTGCAGGATTTTCATACCGCTGTATTACAGGTTGTGCGGTCCTGCTAAAATGCTTGCATTATAGCTTATACCACCATGATCCATTCCGCGATCTGAGACGAGTAGTTATGGATTTTGCGAAACAAAAATGTTTCATAAAACTCATAACTAAAATGTTACAAAGTACACTAACACCCATAAACTACCTATTAACCCCAAAACCGCCACCCTCCCGCATCGCAAATACTATATTACACCTATTGACCCCAAATCCGCCGCCCACATCGCCAACACTATATAAATCTATTAACCCCTAAACTTCCGGCCCCCAACATCGCTACTATAATAAAGTTATAAACCCCTAAATCGCCGGCCCCCACATCGCTAATACTAAACCAAACCTATTAACCCCCAACATAACTATTTTAATAAAATAAAATAAACTGCAAATAAATAAAACTAAATTACAAGATTAAAATAACCTAACACTACGAAAAAAATAAGAAATAAAAATTACTAATTTAAAAAAACCTAACACTACGAAAATATAAAAAAAACCTAACATGAACCCCAAGGAATCTACTCACAGTTCCTGAAGTCCGGACATCCATCTTGATCCAGGCGAAGAGACGTCTTCAACCAGGCAGTGACATCTTCCTCCATCATGGGGGCATCTTCTATCTTCATTGCCAGTGGCGCAGAGCTGTGGCGGCGTGGAGCGGAGCTGTCCAGGCCCAGTGGCGACATCAAGCGTGGAACGTCCTCTTCATGCGATCAACCGCCGCACACTGAAGTTTGAATGCAAGTTACCCCTTTTATATTGGGGTACCGTTGCATTCCTATTGGCTGAAAAATTCAAATCAGCCAATAGGATGAGAGCTGCTTAAATCCTATTGGCTGATTTGAACCAGCCAAAAGGATTTAAGGCCCCTTTTACTGAGATTTTATGAACTTTGCCACACTGACTGGTTTGGAAATGTGTCCTGGCTTCTGCCTTGTCACAAGTGGTGTAAGAAGTGGGATTTATATTTACTAAAGGTGTTTTAGTGAAAACTTCAAAGGTATAAAACCCACTAACAAGATAAACAAAACTGTTTTCTGACATAGAGGATGTTGTAAAGGCCCTACCACAGGCTATAGCTATGCAAAAATAAACTAATCACCAAACTGCAGCCTCAGTGGCAGCTCAGCAAGAATGTAATCGGTTGCTGGCGGCACAACTTGATACAGTAATGGAGGCACAGAAAAGTGACCACGCCATACTTATGGAGATAAGCAGAAACCATGCCATAAAGCGAATTTCTACAATCAGGTGATGCAAACAGAATTGGTGCAAACAGCTACCTCCAGAAAGATGCCAGAGGATGATGTGGAGGCATATCTCCTAGCATTTGAATGTACAGCAACCCAGGAAGCTTGAACATGAGAACAATGGGTGGGAAATATTGCTCTTTTCTTGCTGGGTGAGGTCCAAAAAGCTTATTATGATCTGGAAGAGGAAGCTGCTGATAATTCCAAGCTTAAAGTAGAAATATTGTAGCCAGGATGGAGGTGATGAAAAAAGTCAGAGTCCAATATTTCTACAACTGTAGATTTAATGGAGATTCAGGTGTTTGACTTAATTCATCTGGCACGTAAATGGCTGAAACCTTTCCCAAAGCCCAGTGCAGATTGTGGAAACCCTGGTGCTGGATCATTTCTTGCAGGAACTTCCATATGTACTCCAGGAATAGGTTGGCCAAAGCAACCCACATCCTAAGGTGCCATGTTTGCCCAGGCTAATAGATATCTGTCTGCCAAGATTCTAGCAAGAGCATCTCCCAGTACATCTAAGACCAATCCAAGTAGCACATCCTATTTGAAAAATAAGACTTTTGGAAGATCCCAAAGGTTTGGAACCAGGAGGGAAGATGCTGAAGACAAGCCTGGATATGGCATTTGTTGGCAGAGAACAAATGGTGGAGATCATGGACTTATAAAAGAGGACTTCATAATAACTCAAGTAATATGCTTTGAATGTGGTAAGATGGGACATGTCAGGGCAAGGTGCCCAAAACTTTCAGAACCAATGCAATGTGGTCTTGAGGAGAATCATGTAGACTTTTGTGGACTGATATGCCTGTCAAGCATGATGGAAAGTACACAGACTTTCTGTATGACTATTCTTTTAAATAACACAAAGACAATAGCTTAAAGGGCCAGTTAAGCCACTAAATAATGTTATATTGTCTGCACATAGTGCAGAATTATATAACATTAGATTAGCGCCAGCTTTCTAAAGCAAATGATTTCACAGATATTTTCCTACGAAAATTAATTTTACAAAACGCCGCTCCTGGCTCTACTGAGAGAGTCTGTTTTTTCCTAAGTACATCGGGCATGCTGTCTAGTCACAGAGCACCCGATCACACCATTAAAATGAATTTAGCTCACTCCCGCTCTGGTCTTGTTGCGGTAGCGAGCAACATTCAGTTTAATGAAGCAATCGGGCGCGCTGTGACTAGAATGAGTGCCTGATGCGCTTAGGAAAAAAACAGACCCGCTCAGCAGTTGCGGCTGGTGACTTTTGAAGATAGGGGAGGACTAGCCCCGCCCCTCAAATGGCTCCGCCCATTTTAATGTGTGTGTGTGTGTATATATACATACATACATACACACACACACACACACTCTGCCAGTTACCTTAAAGGGACATTAAACCCAAATTTTTTACTTTCATAATTCAAACAGATAATACAATTTTAAACAGCATTCCAATTTACTTCCATTATCTAATTTGCTTCATTCTTTAGATATCCTTTGTTAAAGAAATAGCAATGCACATGGGCGAGCCAATCACAGGAGGCATCTATGTGCAGCCACCAATCAGATGCTACTGAGCCTATCTAGATATGCTTTTCAGGAAAGAATATCAAGAGAATGAAGAAAATTAGATAATAGAAGTAAATTAGAAAGTTGTTTAAAATGGTATTCTCTATCTGAATCATGAAATAAAAAAATTGGGTTTAATGTCCCTTTAACACATCCTTATGTACAAGGTGAGGGCAGTGTGTTATGTGTATTACTGTGTGTTGTTAAAGTCTGTGTGTGAGGTATGTACATAACTAACCTGTGTATATTGAAAGACAAGAGCACCAACCCTGCAGTTACTATATATATATATATATATATATATACTGGGTACAAGAGTCCTGTCACTGGAGTCCTGTCACTGAGGCAGTATAAGGACATGTGGCGCTGAAGGCAAAGCAGGCTGAAAGTGGAAAGATCTTTTGCCTATACTTCTATCTATTGCACTGCACAGCATATGCGATAGATAGAAGTGTAGGCAAAACAGCCTTTTCTACTTTCAGCCTTAAGAATTAAAAACTGCAATTTTAATGTTTTTTAGTCAAAACTGCAGTGGAGCCTGGAAGATTTTTTTATTTTATCAGCAAAAAAGGTTAAAAATTAAATTTGTTTTTTTTTTATTTCTCACTTTTATTTTATTTATTTTTTCATCAGGGGGGTTCACATGCTCAAGTGCTCCTATAGAGGAACCTCCACTGCCGCTGAGTAGAGCCAAGAGCGGCGTTCTGTAAAATTGATTTTCATAGGAAAATATCTGGGAAATCCTTTCTTTAGAAAGCTGGCACTAAGCTGATGTTATATAATTCTGCACTATGTGCAGAATTATATTACATTATTTGGTGGGTTCACTGGCCCTTTAAGTAGATTTTGGTAGTGCCCTAACATAGGTAAATTAATTGAGCTCTTTCATATAAGGAGAAATAGTACTGTTGGGGTTTCTTTTGATTTTATGGGTGTACTGTACAATATGCTACAGCTATGATAGAGGTCTCTGTATTGGGTAAAGTTTTTCAAATCTTAGCAGTAGTTGTACAAAAAGTTCTATATCCCTTAGTCATAGGAAGAAGATTTCCTAGGATTCAAACTTTAATACAGTCACAGATTTCTTTTAAAGAAGTAAAGCCTGAGGGGTAGATTTTACAATAGTGTGAGCGTACAAGATATGATGTAGCATATAATGTCTGCTGCATATCGATAAATGCCGATAGCATACGCTGTCAGTATTTATCATTGCACCAGCAGTTCTTGTGAACTGCTTGTGCAATGCCACCCCGCTAGCAGGGGTGTCAATCAATCCAATCGTATTCGATCAGGTTGATTTCTGTCAACGGCCTCTTTAGACCACTGCTTCATAACTTAAGTTTCTGGCGAGCCATACGGAGCTTGATAAATCGGCCCTTGAGAGTCAAGAAGAGGGTGAGTTTCCCAATGAGATTTTCCCTTTTACCCATCCTGATTTGTATATTGCAAGCTCAAAACAAAGGAAATCAAGAAGAGAACAAATGGAGAATACCTATAGGGTCAGTAAAGCCCTAACAGAATCTTTGTGGAATGCTTGTGGAAAACACTCTAATAAAGGGGTGGGTTCACTGTGTACAGAATCAGAAATATCAGGTGAATAGGTGCTAATAACAGACCAAGGGACAGAATTTGAGAATAGCAATCCATTAAATTTTGACACTTCTAGTAATATCTATGGGCGAGAAAAAGCAAATTATCCCTTGTTACATAATTGACGGACCAGGATGGGGTACCTGTGGAAGGTCAAAGGCCCTACTGTGAGCTAGATTACAAGTGTTGTGATAACTGTAGCGCGTGACTGATATATATGGTATTTCATGGCTCTTTGCATGCAACGGTGTGTGAGTGCATTACGAGTTAAAAGTAAAATCGTTCACTTCAGCACAATCAAATTTAATGCACTTTGGTTAATTGTTATGCGATACAAAAAAATTGTACAAAACACATAAAAAATAAATTTAGCAGTTCAGTTACACTCATTTTAACACTGTCTGATAAAAATTATTTTAAAACAATTGCATTCAAAAGTATTAAGGGCTCAAAGATATGTGGTCTCATGTGTTTGGGAAAAATGGCTGCAAAGGGCTTTAACACAGAGAAACATACTTAAAAATGTTTAAAATATGTAGGTATATGTATATACCGTATTATTCCGAGTATAGGCCGCACTTTATAAGCCGCACCCTTAAAGTTTGGTGACATTTTAAAGAAATTTTCTTTTTGAACTAAAAGAAAATTATGATACATTAGTAGAACAGTAAACGCCCCACCCCAGATGGCAGTTTTTCCTTATGGCCAACTAAGCAGTTACCTAGGATTTCACATAACCGGTAAATATGGGCTTTACCAGACCATAACTAATACCACCTGTCAGTTTAGCCACGTTATAAAACAGGACATACTTGATATTCCAAATTGCACTAGTGAATATGTAATATGTATTACGAGTTTTGCGTTATGAGAGGTGCGGTGCTAACTTGCACGTTATTGTCACTGCTCACTTACCTACATTGCTGGTATTGCAGGTTTTTATAAACCTGGCGTTAAAAGACAAGAAGTGAGCGTAGAGCAAACTTGTGCTCTATACCACACTCCAATACCAGCTCTGCTTAAGTCAGCGGTGAGCTGGTTGTACGTGCTTGTGCACGATTTCCCCATAGACATCAATGGGGAGGGCCGGCTGAAAAAAAGCCTAACACCTGCAATAAAGCAGTGTAAAGCTCCGAAACGCAGCCCCATTGATTCCTATGGGGAAACAAAATGTATGTTTACACCTAACACCCTAACATGAACCCCAAGTCTAAACACCCCTAATTTTACACTTATTAACCCCTAATCTGTCGCCCCCGACATCGCCAACACCTACATTATACTATTAACCCCTAATATGCCGCTCCGGACACCGTCGCCACTATAATAAACATATAAACACCCACTAACTTAAATATAATTAAAATAAATCTAAAGAAAACCTACTATTAATAGCTAAATAATTCCTATTTAAAACTAAATACGTACCTATAAAATAAACCCTAAGATAGCTACAATATAACTAATAGTTACATTGTAGCTAGCTTAGGGTTTATTTTTATTTTACAGGCAAGTTTGTATTTATTTTAACTAGGTAGAATAGTTACTAAATAGTTATTAACTATTTACTAAATACCTAGCTAAAATAAATACAAATTTACCTGTAAAATAAAACCTAACCTGAGTTACACTAACACCTAACATTACACAACAATTAAATAAATTACATAAATTAAATACAATTACCTAAATTACAAAAAAAAACACTAAATTACACAAAATAAAAAACAAATTACAAGATATTTAAACTAATTACACCTAATCTAATAGCCCTACAAAAAAAAAAGCCCCCCCAAAATAAAAAAAAACCCTAGCCTAAACTACCAATAACCGTTAAAAGGGCCTTTAGCGGGGCATTGCCCCAAAGAAATCAGCTCTTTAACCTGTAAAAAAAAAATACAAAGAACCCCCCAACAGTAAAATCCACCACCCATTGCATCAGCCAATAGGATTTTTTCAACCTTAATTCCGATTGGCTGATAGAATTCTATCAGCCAATCGGAATCTAAGGAACGCCATCTTGGATGATGTCACTTAAAGGAACCTTCATTCGTTGGGAGTCGTCGTAAGAAAAGGATGCTCCACGCTGGATGTCTTGAAGATGGACCCGCTCCGCGCCGGATGGATGAAGATAGAAGATGCCGTCTGGATGAAGACTTCTGCCCGTCTGGAGGACCACTTTTCCCGGCTTGGATGAAGACGTCTCCTGGCTTCGTTGAGGACTTCTCCCGGCTTCGCTGACGATGGATGTCCGGTCTTCAAAACTGTAAGTGGATCTTCGGGGGTTAGTGTTAGGTTTTTTAAGGGTTTATTGGGTGGATTTTAGATTAGTGTTTGGGCAGCAATAGAGCTAAATGCCCTTTTCAGGGCAATGTGGAGCTTAGGTTTTTTTAGTTAGGGTTTTATTCTTCTCCTAATGTGTTTCAAAGGTTTCAAATAAAATGTATTACCTTCTTCATCAGAGGATATTTATAAAGTTTATAAATATCCTCTGATGAAGAAGGTAATACATTTTATTTGAAACCTTTGAAACGCGTTAGGAGAAGAATTTTAAGAGACTTTGTGTTTTAAACATTTGCTTCTATGCTTCTTGTCAATCGGATGGTTAAAATATTTTTTATAACCTCAGTATAAGAATACTATTTCAATCTTTTTTTGTTTGGATGGTGTTTTGCTGTTATTGTTTGTGGAATTGACCATGTCTGACTGATACCTCATAATGTATTGAGGTTAAAAAATGTAAGCCTTTTTTACCTAAGTGTTTAATAAATATTGGGCATATTTTACATACAGAGTTGCACTTTTGTCTTGCATTTGTGTTTCCCCCTATATCCGGCTCCCCATTACAGGGAGAGAGAAGGTCCAGAAAGACGCTTGGAATAAGGGAGGAAGATTTCACCATACCTAAGCAGCATTGAAGCAAATATTTGACCTGTGATACATGGAACCTGCTATTGTGATATGCACCATACTTACCTCATTTGATTGAGGTAACATCTAGTAAGTGGGCATTCTACTATTTATGTGTGGATACCGACATAAGAATTTTGCATCAGATATACAGTGACTGTTTTTTCATCTGATACTGACTATTGTCCTCTAATATTGCCTCTACTAATTGAACTCGAGTAAGCTTTTAGGAGAACTTTCTTTTTGAGAAGAGTAATACTGTGGGATCCAAGTGATTGTGCTTACTCCACCAAATTGGATTTATTTAGATTTAGATTCAGACACCTATTAGGCAACGAGTAGTAACTGATCCCACTCGATTTATATAAGCTTCCTCACAATATGGAAAGATAATCAGAGTGTTTTTCTATATATTTTAAATATTTATATTTACATCTATTTATTGACCTTCTAGGAACTTTAGACTGGGTTAATATCTTCTGGATTGTAACTATCCATTTTCTATCTAAATAGTGCGCCGTTATACCAATCTTTGTACATATATATATATATATATATATATATATATATATATATATATATATATATACACACATACACACACACATATATATATATATATATATATATATACATATATACATATATACACTGTATATTATCAGCCACGGGAGCACTCACCATCTGCTTCCTATTTAAAAGTGATGTGACATGGTAACCAAGAAGCTGATATCCAACAGCGACTTGTATACCAGCTCTGACACTTTGTCTATAATAAAATCAGTGGCACCATTGAGGTTGTACAAAGTTTCTATAGGTATTATTAATAATAAAGCACAGTAACAAACTCAAGAGGTTTCTAAATTCTGACACTTCTGAATTTTCCTGTATCTCCTTCCTCTCCTGGTTGCTATAACTACAGCTGCTGTGTACTCAAAGAGAAAGGTTGACTCAGTGTTTGATTGGCAGATCATGAACACACTGGAACATGCATGTTTTCCTAGAGAGGGGAGTGAGCAGTGTTCTAGCAGAAGTGCACATGAGCAGGAATACAGGACAGCCAAGCATAATCTCTGTTTTATTGGAGAGATCAGTCACTATTTCTGAGGGCAGTTTCATTAATATATATTTTACATTAGGGTTTTCTTCTAAACTATGTAAAACCGAAAACAGAAGAATTTAACTTTATTTGCTTTAACATTCTCTATGGATTAGTATTAGGCTAGAAACCTATTAGAATGTCCCTTTAAAATCATCATAATTTATTTTATTTTGAATTAAAGGTTCCAGTATTTAAAAATACCTCTATAAAGACCTAATTTTATAGGGTATTAAAGGCTTTTGTATTGGTGCTAAAAAATTAAACAACATGTTAACATGTTTGAATATTTGTGTTTCATATGCTATACATTTATTGCATTTAACATTTCTTTCATATGCATTATATAAAGTTTTTGGGTTTAATGTTCTCTATGAATTTTACAATATGCAAAACATTTAACAAATTAAAGGGATATGAAACCTAAATTTTTTCTTTCATGATTCAGATATTGCAGCTATTTAAAACTTTCAATTTTTTTAAATTTGTTCTCTTGGTATCTTTTGCTGAAAAGGAGGGACATATGCTTAGGAGCCGGTCTATTTCTGGATCATTATATGGCATCGATTCCGCAAGAATCTATTTGAAAGAGCACTAGATCGCGGGACTATTTGCTGCCATGTAGTGCTCCAGATATCTACCTAGCTATCTCATCAACACAGAATATCATGGGAACAAAACATGCTTGAAACTTTTTTTAAATTGCATGCTCTGTCTGAATCATTAAAAAAAAGGTTTTTGGTTTCATATCCCTTTAAATCAGGTTATACTTTGTAGGATGGGCAGTCTGAGTTATACTGTCACATGTTGGTCAAATTCATCTAGCCATGCAAAAGGTATAAGTATCTGAAATAAATGTAAGTAAATAGATATTGCACAGTAACACATCATGAGGGTGTTTAAAAATTATATATTCTTTCTAATGTGCTAATTAGAAAGCAGGAAAACAGATATGAGAATGAAATCACTAATTTAATTTAAGTAATGTGCATTCCATGCCAGGGACATAGCTACAGGGGTCTCAGTAGTCTTGATTTGGCCTTAAAATCGGTAGTGGTTTCATTACAGGAAGGCCCAGGCTCCACCTACATCGTGCCGAACCCCTCTGTGTGCTTCATATGCAAAACAGATCCCATTGTGTAAGTATAGTGTATAGATTTGCCTTTACAAATATGGTGTTAGAGTTTCCAAGATGGACGTCACAGTGTGGTCCTACAGAAAAACCTGACACCATATTTGCTCAGGACGGCTGCTCAAATGACAAGTGCACAGTGAGGTATCGTTATACCCCTGTTCATACCTCCCAACATTTCAAAATCCAAAAGAGGGACATCCCCCAAAATGAGCAAAAGTGTGATATGTGGTGGGCAGGAGCAGGGAGGGGTCTGGGCAGTCGGCTTTACAAGTGGCAGAACATAACACACATGAAGTTTTTTTAAAAAAAAGTATAAGCACTCTGATAACTAACTTTTCTTACTAGGGGGATGCTTTCTGGTTGCCTTGGTAACCACACCAAGCCTCCTTCCCCAGTCTGCAACTGGTAATGTGTGCAGACTTTGCTTGAAGTAAAAGTTTTAACTGACAGCAGAAGGAATATTCCTAAGAAATGAAAGCATTTGGAGTAAAATAATTTACTTATGCTGCCGAACGTTTCAGAGACCACCAGGGCCGGATTTACATCAAAGGTGCCTGGAGAAAAAAAAGAAAGAAAGAAAGAAAGAGAGCAAGAGAGACAGAGAGAGAGAGAGAGAGAGACTTTTAAATTAATTTATTTTGCAATATCTCACATATTACATAAAAACATTTTTTATATTTTTTTTTACAAATGCATAATCAAATTTTAATTTTCAATATAACAAATTACATTTTTTATGCTCCACTTAGATTTAAACGATTCTAAATCATGAATCATCTTATAAAATTGATCATCGATCTTTACTCTAGATGCTACTAATAAACTAAACACATGTAATACATTAGTCATACTAACACCAGTTATCCTACATTTTCTACTTTTAAGAATAGCCAACTTTGCCTTTCCTAACAAAAAGTTAGCTAAAAAATATAATGCCTTTTAACAAAATTATATTGAATTCCAAAGATAAAAGTAGTACCTGAAAAGTCAAAATGCAATTTTAAAAATAAATCACTCAACAAATTAAAGAGACCACCTAACCTAGGAAAGTAAAGAAACATATGATAAATAGTTTCCCTCACTGATGTACAAAAGGGGAAATATTCAGTATTTTCAGGATTAATATGACAAAAAATAATTAGTAGCTATTATGCCATGAATTATTCACCACTGTAGATCTCCTGAACGTTTTAGAATTGGGGGTTTATATAAAGTCCTCCAAGCAGGTCTAATACTTGTTGAAACATCAAGTTGTTCCCACCACTTTGTATCAGTAAATGTTTTGAGCTGGTGAAATCTTTATGCACATGCTATGCATTAATTTCTTATTTATCATATTAAAACTTAAATTATATAAAGATTTAAAACAAATAAGTTTTTCAGAAAAAATCAATGTTATAATCATCAGCAGGAGTAACTTGTAAAGATAGTATTGAAAAAAACTGTTTTCAACAAAACTCCTTTCTAATGCATATAACGTGCTTTTAGGAAGAACAGACTTTACCATTTCCACCAGCTGAGAAACAAACCTAACTGATTGAATTTGTACTTTTCTTGCCAAATCAGAAGCTGAAACCCATTTAAATTCAGTAAAGTCTATTAAATGTTTAACTTTAGTAACTCCAGCCTTTACAAAAATGGAAACCAAACTCTTAGAACTAAAATGTTCAATGTTTAAAGATGGATTATAAAACAAAGGCTCCTCCAAAATCCAGGGAAAGCTTAAAGATTCCTCATTCAGTGAAGTTTTAGAAATGTCCAAGCATTTATAACACTGCCATAAAAAGGGGTAGCATTGGTTACATCTATTTGACTCAAATCCATTAGAAACAACTTCTGATCATACCCCAAACCACCTATTCTATGAAGCAGCGTAAAACCAAGGTATCACCAAGAAGCATAACCATCTAAAACAATAGTCTCTGCAAAAACTGAAGCCTAAAAGCTGCTGTTCCGCTTTTTAAATCTATCAAAGCCTGACCACCTTCACTTACTGGCAAAAACAAACCACTTTGCTTAAGCCAATGATTTGAATCCCCAAAAAATGACAGTTTCCATTTTTGCAACCTCTCCACTACCCTGTCCAAAACTCCCTTCCAAATCAAATGCATAATTTAATCTGAGCTTAAAAAAACTTCTAGAATCTTAAAACCAGATCTAATCCACTCTAATTTTTCAGGAAGACTTGGTGGAAAATCCTCACTCCATTCCCCAAGCAAGAGAGTGTTACATTTAGGTCAGTTTATTTTTGCTCCTGAAGCGATTTCATATATTTTTTGCCTATTACAGAGCACACTAAAATCTTGTTTATTACGCACAAACACATATACAGGGAGTGCAGAATTATTAGGCAAATGAGTATTTTGACCACATCATCCTCTTTATGCATGTTGTCTTACTCCAAGCTGTATAGGCTCGAAAGCCTACTACCAATTAAGCATATTAGGTGATGTGCATCTCTGTAATGAGAAGGGGTGTGGTCTAATGACATCAACACCCTATATCAGGTGTGCATAATTATTAGGCAACTTCCTTTCCTTTGGCAAAATGGGTCAAAAGAAGGACTTGACAGGCTCAGAAAAGTCAAAAATAGTGAGATATCTTGCAGAGGGATGCAGCACTCTTAAAATTGCAAAGCTTCTGAAGCGTGATCATCGAACAATCAAGCGTTTCATTCAAAATAGTCAACAGGGTCGCAAGAAGCGTGTGGAAAAACCAAGGCGCAAAATAACTGCCCATGAACTGAGAAAAGTCAAGCGTGCAGCTGCCAAGATGCCACTTGCCACCAGTTTGGCCATATTTCAGAGCTGCAACATCACTGGAGTGCCCAAAAGCACAAGGTGTGCAATACTCAGAGACATGGCCAAGGTAAGAAAGGCTGAAAGACGACCACCACTGAACAAGACACACAAGCTGAAACGTGAAGACTGGGCCAAGAAATATCTCAAGACTGATTTTTCTAAGGTTTTATGGACTGATGAAATGAGAGTGAGTCTTGATGGGCCAGATGGATGGGCCCGTGGCTGGATTGGTAAAGGGCAGAGAGCTCCAGTCCGACTCAGACGCCAGCAAGGTGGAGGTGGAGAACTGGTTTGGGCTGGTATCATCAAAGATGAGCTTGTGGGGCCTTTTCGGGTTGAGGATGGAGTCAAGCTCAACTCCCAGTCCTACTGCCAGTTTCTGGAAGACACCTTCTTCAAGCAGTGGTACAGGAAGAAGTCTGCATCCTTCAAGAAAAACATGATTTTCATGCAGGACAATGCTCCATCACACGCGTCCAAGTACTCCACAGCGTGGCTGGCAAGAAAGGGTATAAAAGAAGAAAATCTAATGACATGGCCTCCTTGTTCACCTGATCTGAACCCCATTGAGAACCTGTGGTCCATCATCAAATGTGAGATTTACAAGGAGGGAAAACAGTACACCTCTCTGAACAGTGTCTGGGAGGCTGTGGTTGCTGCTGCACGCAATGTTGATGGTGAACAGATCAAAACACTGACAGAATCCATGGATGGCAGGCTTTTGAGTGTCCTTGCAAAGAAAGGTGGCTATATTGGTCACTGATTTGTTTTTGTTTTGTTTTTGAATGTCAGAAATGTATATTTGTGAATGTTGAGATGTTATATTGGTTTCACTGGTAAAAATAAATAATTGAAATGGGTATATATTTGTTTTTTGTTAAGTTGCTTAATAATTATGCACAGTAATAGTCACCTGCACACACAGATATCCCCCTAAAATAGCTAAAACTAAAAACAAACTAAAAACTACTTCCAAAAATATTCAGCTTTGATATTAATGAGTTTTTTGGGTTCATTGAGAACATGGTTGTTGTTCAATAATAAAATTAATCCTCAAAAATACAACTTGCCTAATAATTCTGCACTCCCTGTACATCATTAGCATATGCAGATACTTTTATAGAAATAGGAACCTGTATGTAATATAATCACTAATTGCTCACTTGCAAGAGAATACAGCATTCCAGAAAGTGGACATCCCTGCCTAATACCAGTTTGAACAGGGAAAGGACTACTAAGTTCACCATTAATCGTAAGAACACTAAATATATTATTATATAAAAGTTGTATAGCAGAAATAAATTGAGAACCAAAACCATAAGCATGCAAAGTACTGAAGAGGTAATCATGCTCAACTCTGTCAAAAGCCTTCTGTTGATCTGGTGAAATTATACCCACATTAAAGTGAAAGTCAATCCTAGCGTTTAACAAGCGGTATGATTGACTATTGAAACAAATAAAGGGGACTTTAATGCATGAAGTATAAGATACTTCATGTAGAAAGCTCCTTTATTTGATTCAATAGATCACCGTTTTTACCTGGTATAGCAGCCCAAAATTTGGCGAAGAGGTGACGTTTCATCTTTTAGCCAAATGCTGTGGCGCCCATGGGAGCCGGATTTACCGCACAGCTATTGGCCAAGAGGTAAAAATGTCACCTCTTAGCCAAAAATGTTTTTAGCCATGGGCTGCTGTACCAGGTAAAAACAGCGATCGATTGAATCAAATAAAGGAGCTTTCTACATGAAGAATCTTATACTTCATGAATGAAAGTCCCCTTTATTTGTTTCAATAGTCAATACTACTGTTTGTAAAACACTAGGATTGCTTTCACTTTAATATTAAACAATTTGGAAACTGCTATAGAATCCCTTAATAAAGAAATATTATCATGAATACACCTATTAGGAATACTGTAGATTTGATCAGGGTGCACTATAGAACCTATAACTTCTCTCAAGCGCGTTGCCAAAGCTTTAGAAAAAAGTTTATAGTCTGTCTCCAATTTCTTTTCTCAGTCAAATCTCCTTTTTTAGGCAACAGAGTTATCATTGCACGCCGACAACTTAAAAGGCAGCTCTCTGACCTGTAAGGATTCCTTAAAGGGACACTGAACCCAAATTTTTTTATTTCATGATTCAGATAGAGTATGCCATTTTAAGCAACTTTCTTATTTACTCCTATTATCAATTTTTCTTCATTCTCTTGCTATCTATTTGAAAAGCAAGAATGTAAGTTTAGAAGCCGGACCATTTTTGGTTCACAACCTGGGTTGTCCTTGCTGATTGGACAGCACCAATTAACAAGTGCTGTCCAGTGGTCTGACCCAAAAATGGGCTGGCTCCTTAGCTTAGATGCATTTTTCAAATAAAGAAAGTAAGTGAACAAAGAAAATTGATAATAGGAGTAAATTAGAAAATTTTCTTAAAATTGTATGCTCTAGCTGAATCATGAAAGAAATAAAAATTGGGTTTAGTGTACCTTTAAGGACCAAGAGAACATCTTCACCAATTATAGTCCATAAATGCTTATACAAATCCACAGGAAGCCCATCAATTCCAGGGGCCTTGCCACTGTGCAAACTGTTTAAAGCAGAAGTCAGTTCATCAAATGTTAAAAGTTTTTCAAGGTCCTCCATATCCTGATCCTTGATCTTTGGGAGAGAACAGAGGAGCTGATTCATTACAGACTTTTGTGCTGAACAGCTATGTATAGAAATTCACAGCAAAGTTTCTCATCTCCTTTTGCTCAGTGAGCTCCAAACCATTTGAGTCCTTTAGACAGTGTATCACTTTCTTTTGTCCATTTTTCTTCTCAAGTCCAAAGAAATACTGTGATGACAAATCCATCTCTGTTGCAACTTGAAAGCGAGATCTAACTATCACACTCTGAACCCTACTATCCAATAGGTTGGCTAGGAACTGTTTTTTTTAGCTTTAAATCTTCATACAACCCAACATTAAAAGAGTTATCAAGGGCTTTTTGAAGTTGCAAAATGTACTGCTCCAGAACTCTCATGCTATTATTTACACTTGTAGACATTTGCTGACTATACTGTTGACAAAAAAACTTTTATTTGTACTTTTCCTATATCCCACCATTGCCTTAATGTTGCAAAATCATTTTTCTGACCATTGTTTCCAAAAAAAGGCAGAACATTCTAAATGCATATCCTTTAAAAGCTGACAAATAAAATGCCAATATGAACTAAGGGTGAAAGTTGATGGCAGAACTAAATTACAAAGAACCATTGCATGATCAGAAAAAACATTAGGAACAATCTGATAATCAATAAAAATATTTGAATTTTATGTATAAAAACATATATTCTGTCCAGTCTAGCAGCAGAAATACAATTTTCACTTAGACTGACCCAAGTGTATTGTCTAATTTTTAGGTTAAACACTCTTCAAAAATCAACTAAATCATTAACATTTAAAACAGAAAGCAGTTCTTTAGCAGACATTGGGGAAGGCTCCAAATAATTTCTGTCAATTTTAAAATCTACGGTACAATTACAATCTCCCCCTAGCAGCAGCACAGTCCCTAACTGAATACAATTTAAAGCTTTGCTTAAAGTTTGTAAAAAAAAAGGAACTCTTTCTGTAGCAACACAAGGTGCATAGACATTCATAAAAAAAAATGTATCCGCTCCAAATACAGCTTCAACCTTTAGAAGCCTTCATTTAATGATCTCTTCAACTACTACAGAATCTGGTTCTATATTTTCTGAAAAAAGAATTGCAACTCCTGCACTTACATTAGAGCCATGCCTGAGAAAACACTGCCCTTTCCATTCTCTAAACCACACACTCACAATAGTTAAATCTGTATGAGTTTCTTGTAAAAAAAGATCTTCGCTTTTTTCTGTATTAAATATGAAAAAATTGCAGCTATCTTCTCACTGCTTCTATATCCATTAACATTTAATGTCCCACAGGACATCTTATTCACATTTTTACACATCACAAAACATGAAGTAAGCAAAACTAATGGCTACTAATCATCATTAGACAAACCTTTTGTAACAATTTGTTTTAAACAATACCTGTTTTTTTTACAGAGCTCTTCCAAAAATGGGCCGGCATCTAAACTTACATTCTTGCATTACAAATAAAGATACCAAGAGAATGAAGAAAATTTGATAATAGGAGTAAATTAGAAAGTTGCTTAAAATTGCATGCTCTATCTGAATCACACAAAAAAATTTGGGTTCAGTGTCCCTTTAATTATATGTTCAGAACTTTTACAACTAAAACAGTGCATTTGCTCAGTGCTAGCAAAAACAATATAGTCACATTCATCCAACTTGTACCTTAAAGCAACATTTAAAGTGAAAGTCAATTTTCATGTGAAAGTGTCCAGTTTTTTTAAAAAAAAATATTTAAAACAGGGGCACTTTCATTCATGAAACCTGACATTGCACTGTATTTTAAAAATACTTACCTTGTTCTTGTGAAACAACGGATCACCGTTCTGAAACGATTCCCCGTCTGCTTCTTCCTGGTTTACTTACCCAGCAATGACGAAACTGGCTTCCTCCAATCACTGCATTGCCTCAGGAAATGAATCCCCTGGGGGAATGCCATGATTGGAGGATGCTGGAATCGTCATTGCTGACGTATGAAGAGGCTTGCGACAGGCTGGTGAAGCACTGGAGCGGCTTCAAGAAGAAAAGGTAAGTATATTTTAAGAAAACGGGTGAAATGTCAATTTTCATGAATGAAAGTGCCCTTGTTTTTAATAGTTTTTTAAAAACCGGGCACTTTCACATGAAAATTGACCTTCACTTTAAAGTCTTGTTACTGTCCTTGAGTATCATAAAAACCTGCCTTCTAAAGGACATCACATGCTTAATCTCATTTGCTTTATATGCTAAAGGAACCAGGCGAATGGGACTAGTCAATTTCCCATAACTAGATAAATCATGAGCTAGTTGTTCATTTCTCAAATAAGGAGGCACATTAGAAATAAGCACTTTCACAGTTGGAGTAGATAGAGGTAAAACAGAATAAAAAAAATCCAAAAATGACAACACCCTCTGAGATTACTTTGTTAGCTAGCTGTTCAGTGCTCCCAAAAACAACAACTGATTTATTAATTTTTAATGCAGACTTAATATTACTACAACCAACAACTTTCACTACAGCTAACACACAATTCTCATTTCTCATTTCCAGGGTTGATTCTGACCCCATGCCTTCTGGTCAAATTTTCAAACCTAAAAACATTGGGACAGCTTTCCCCTGAAGTAGAAGCCATTCTTGGCTAGCCCCAGAAAAAAACCCTAACCAACAGCAAAAAAAACAAAACAGCAAGCTAAGCCAAGCTATACTGCAACACACAGCCTCAGTCACTGCTCTCACACCAAGCTCCTCCTCTTCCTCAAGAGAGGAAAGAGAGAGGAAGGAAAAGGGATAGTGTGTGTGTGTACATGGTAGGAAGCTCTTACAGAGCCCAGATATCAGCTACTGTAACACTTTGTTTGAAAGTGGGCAGTCTGCCTCTAAAATGCATGCAGTGGCCCAACTATTATCTTGTGTGAGGAGGGAGGATTTAATGATCTCCATATCTCACTCTTACAGGAACAAGTGACCCCTGATCAATGCCTTCTTTTAAATGTACCCCTAAAATGCAGGTGATATTTGGGGTTTCCTATTAACCCTCCTTCAAACAAAATACAGAGGATGTCAAAAGACTGGTCTTGTTACCTTTTTGTGAACTTGGACTCCTCTTACTTGAGCTTCTCTGCTCCGGTGATTTCTGCTGCTGCCAATCTTTCCTGTCTACTGGCAGTGCTAGTGGCAATACCTAGAGGTGTTGAATTAGAAAAGGCAAATCTGGTCTCAAAAATTCTTTTGAAAATGGATTGTGATCGCAGAGAATTTTTCGGCTCCATGTTAAAAAAAAAAGAAAAGGATTTTCTCTGTAAGATGAAAATACACATTTGCAGCCGAAGGAAATAGCTGAACATGTGCTAATGTGATTGTGCTGAATGGAAAAGTGTCCTTTTGGGGCAGAAAAAGAGTCAACAAGTCTTCAGCCGATAGATTGTGATCTACCCCATAATGATACATAGTTACATTTTGTTACAGTGCGGCCGCATGTTCAGTGACAACTTATATCGGAAATAGAAATAGAATATTAAAAAGCCATTAATTAACAAAAACCATGTTTTACACAGTGCAAAGTTTTAAAAAAAAAAACACACTTTGGTAAAACTAGAAAGCCGCGGGTACTGTCTTCTATATTAATATCCCAAAAATCTAAATCTTTTTCCAGAAAAATAAATAAATAGACCAAAAGCAAAAAACACACATTTTTAAATCACAAAAAGACTTAAAATACATAGTATAGCATTTTACAATTCAAATATATAGGCTTAGGCTATAGGAGTCTAATGGGGCGTTCTATGGGAGTAACCTGTATTTTAATGAAGAAACATTGGCATGATTTTCTAATTTTGAAAAGACTATCCTCCATCTTAGATGCATCTTTTTAGCTAAATCACTTTTGCCTATTTTTCTGTGGTGAGATTTTAAGTTGTAAGAAATCTACTAAATATACAGTGAACTTTAATTTACATATGCATTATTTGAACTTTTACTACACATCAACCTATTTTTTTTTAGAAAATACCGCTGGACCCACAGATTGAGAGACTGGTGAGACCAAAAAGGCAATTTCTCTTAGCTCTGATGATCATTTTATCATCTTAAGTGACATCAACTATTGGAAAATATATATATATATATATATATATATATATATATATACAGTCGTATGCAAAAGTTTAGGCACCCCTGACAATTTCCATGATTTTCATTTATAAATAATTGGGTGTTTGGATCAGCAATTTCATTTTGATCTATCAAATAACTGAAGGACACAGTAATATTTCAGTAGTGAAATGAGGTTTATTGGATTAACAGAAAATGTAGGTATGCAATATGCATCAAAACGAAATTAGACAGGTGCACCCCAACAGAAATATTGCATCAATATTTAGTAGAGCCTCCTTTAGCAGAAATAACAGCCTCTAGACACCTATAGCCTGTAATGAGTGTCTGGATTCTGGATGAAGGTATTTTGGATTATTCCTCCTTGCAAAACATCTCCAGTTTAGTTAGGTTTGATGGTTGCCGAGCATGGACAGCCCGCTTCAAGTCAACCCACAGCTTTTCAATTATATTCAGGTCTGGGGACTGGGATGTCCATTCCAGAACATTGTACTTGTTCCTCTGTATAAATGCCAGAGTAGATTTTGAACAGTGTTTTGGGACGTTGTCTTGTTGAAATATCCAGCTCTAGCGTAAATTCAACTTTGTGACTGATTCCTCAACATCATTCTCAAGTATCTGCTGATATTGAGTTGAATCCATGCGACCCTCAACTTTAACAAGATTCCCAGTACCGGCACTGGCCACACAGCCTCGCAGCATGATGGAACATACACCAGATTTTACTGTGTCTAGCAAGTGTTTGTCTTGGAACACTATGTTCTTTTGCCACCATGCATAACGCCTCTTGTTATGACCAAATAACTCAATCTTTGTTTCATCAGTCCACAGCACCTCCTTCCAAAATGAAGCTGGCTTGTCTAAATGTGCATATACATACCACAAGCGACTCTGTTTGTGGCATGTGTGCAGAAAAGGCTTCTTCTGCATTACTCTCCCACGATGCATGGTGACACGATGCATAGTGACACCATCTGCAGCAAGATGATGTTATAGGTCTTTGGAGGTGGTCTGTGGGCTGTTTTTGACTGTTCTCACCATTCTTTACTTTTGCCTCTCCGATATTTTACTTCTGGCCTTAACAAGAAC